>NC_141697.1:544043834-544048834 GCF_964263255.1 Lissotriton vulgaris
ACCACGACGGAGCCACGAGATGGTGGTGCTCTCATGCTGACGCCAGCTTCAGTCTGAATGATCCAGAAACAAGGTGGGGCTTTCATCGTTTGGGAAAAAAAAATGTTCTAAACCAATGAAAAGTGTTATTTTCAGGCCATATGACCAAGCCTTCCATCTTTAGGAAACCAAAAGTAAAATGAACCAATGAAAAGTTTTATAAACAAGTCACATGACCTGTTATGCGGCATAGGGCTACAAAAAGCGTAGAAAATCCGTTGGCACGTGAGGCGGCGTCAGTAGCGGACCGATGTGCGAATAGGCCGAAGGCAGCACAACGCGCCGAGATCCGGATGGCACCGAGGTGGTGTCCAGCAAATTGCCGCACTGGTGTGGCCATCCTACAATGCTGCGCCGAAAGACGGCGTGTCCAGCTGAGTTGCGGTCACTGTTGCGGTACAGTGACTCGAACGCGCCGAGATCCGGATGGCACCGAGGTGGTGTCCAGCAAATTGCCGCACTGGTGTGGCCATCCTACAATGCTGCGCCGAAAGACGGCGTGTCCAGCTGAATTGCGGTCACTGTTGCGGTACAGTGACTCGAACGCGCCGAGATCCGGATGGCACCGAGGTGGTGTCCAGCAAATTGCCGCACTGGTGTGGCCATCCTACAATGCTGCGCCGAAAGACGGCGTGTCCAGCTGATTTTGCGGTCACTGTTGCGGTACAGTGAGTCGAACGCGCCGAGATCTGGATGGCCCCGATGTTGTGTCCAGCAAGTTGCCGCACTGGTGTGGCCATCCTACAATGCTGCGCCGAAAGTCGGCGTGGGGTGCCCCGTTGGCTTATGAGGTGATGTCAGTAGTGGACCGATGTGTGAATAGGTCGGAACCAGCACAAGGCGCCAAGATCCGAACGGCAAGTCCTGGATGTTGAGTGCCTCAGTTAGGAGTTCTGAGCAGTGCTTGTAAGACTATCTGAAGTTTATTATAAGAATCAGAGTAAGTTGAAGACTGTCTGAAGCTTATTTGCACCTTTTGCAGCTTCACTATTGCCCAAGGTGGTGTTCAGCGGAACTTTTTTCCTTTTCCTTTCTGCTTCTTTTCCTACAATCCGTTTCATCTGAAGACACGACCAGGTCCCTGAATGTGTGTAGGAGGACGCTATTGAGTGAATGAAAATGGCGGCTTGTCCAGCTGAATTGCGGTCACTGTTGCGGTACAGTGAGTCGAACGAGCCGAGATCCAGGACCGATGTGTGAATAGGTCGGAACCAGCACAAGGCGCCAAGATTCGAATGGCAAGTCCTGGATGTTGAGTGCCTCAGTTGAGATTTCTGAGCAGTGCTTGTAAGATTGTCTGAAGCTTATTTGCATCTGCTGCAGCTTCACTATTGCCCTTGTGTGGCCAAAGGTCGCACATGACATAGGCGGCCGGCTCCCGAGGTCCGGCGGAACTTTTTGCCTTTTCCTTTCTGCTTCTTTTCCTACAATCCGTTTCATCTGAAGACACGACCAGGTCCCTGAATGTGTGCAGGGGGACGCTATTGATTGAATGAAAATGGCGGCTTGACACAAAGCTGACTCAAGCGTTACTGTTGATGCTATACAGACAAAAATTGGTTTTCAGTTTGTACATTCTTCATGGTTTTTTTTTTTTCCATCCAAGTCTGATTAAGAGTTTGTAGAAAAATGGCTTCAGATTTTCCACATACTACTCTTCAACATTCTTCCTAAATGTAACAATGTGAAACTCACTAGGAGAACGGCTGTTTCTGTTTCCTTTCAAAATGCTGCCAACAATATTTTCTGAATGGAAGACACCATCTTGTAGCATAAAGGGCCGAAAGGGGTTCTGGTCTGGCCGATGGTTGGTGGAGACATTTTGACTATATTTTGGACCTGCCCGGCCTCGCCCAAAATGGCGCCGGTATAAATGGGACTCGTAACTCCTTGCCCGCAAATGTATATCTAGAAAATGTTATTGTAAGTGGCCCTGTCCTATTTTAATTACAAAATGTATGTCCACCGATTCCGCAACTGTTAGACACCTTAGTTCTTGCAACCTAATGGCCCGCTCGTTACGTTCCTCTACAGTGTAAATGTCTCCTCATCATATACGATTTCAGTTTGCTCCGTGGCCGGCCCACGTGGTTATAGGCCCGTATTTGTATACTGACATTTTCACAATAAAGGTTTTTAAAACAAAACACGGTAGTAGTATTTACATTGGTAAAGTTTTTACTTTTAGTCACTGTTTTTGAATCAGTAAAAGGCAAGTGAAATAAAGCAGTCCAATTACATGACGGATAAAAGGTATAATATGTAGGAACGCAGTAAAGATAAATGGTCAAGGGCAGTTGTGTTTTTCATGTCTGCAACATAAAGTGATCGATAAGAATCTGATAATCAGGCGTATCGGCGACTAAGACAGCAGGCCGAATCTCTTTTACTCAACGGTTCCGTCATGGAAGGAAGAAACGCCCTTTTTCTCGAAAAAGGAATATATTTTACTTGCAAGACAGTTGTAAATTTTCCGGGAAAGTACATTAGCCTGGAATATTATAACATATGTTTGAAAAAAAAATATTCGAAAACAATAAAAAGCGTAATTTTTAGGTCATATGACCAAGCTTTTCATCATTAAATTAACAAAAGTAAAATGAACCAATGAAAAGTTTTATTAACAAGTCACATGACCTGTTATGCTTACGTTACGCGCTGCGCGCTGCGCCTCGGATCACTTCCGGGTGCGCTAACGCGGCGTGTCATATAACGCATTACGCGACAACGTAGGTCAAGAATATAGTCAAAATGTCTCCACCAACCAGCGTTCAGAACACAACCCCTTTCAGCAGTCCAAAAAGTTCTGTTAAATGACAACAGAGGGGACAGGCAACAAGAACCATCAGTCAAAGAGGGGAGGGCAAGTTCTTCTCTTCCGGGTCATGTTGGGGCGCTACCGGAACTGATCGAATTGGTAGTCTACAGTGTTTCTGGATGTTTCAGACTAAAGCTGGCGTCAGCATGAGACCACTACCATCTCGTAGCTCCGTCGTGGCCATTCCACGAGCAATCATGGCAGCCGCTCCCCACCAGAAGCCTGCGGGAGTCGGAGGCCCCCAAGACTTTTGTAGAATCTTCACGGCTGAGGGGACGCTTTTCGAGAATGGGACCCAAGCCCTATCAGGGAAGCGTCCGAGTTCCAATGTGTCCCAGGGCCATTTTAGTGGACCAGGCCCAAAACCGAAGAGCCGGCCGCCATTTTGAGAGCCATGTGGCAGCCGCCTATCGCTGCACCGCAAGAGCGGGAGCAACTCAACTACATGGTGAGCGAGACGCTGTAGTCGCAAGAGCGGGCGGTAAACAGCTGAATGGCGGAAGAGGCACATTGTAGCAAAAGCGGGCGGAATGGCAACTAAAACGGTAAAGGGGCGCCCCACTACAGCTTGTCTTCAGGTGAAACTGATTGTGGGACAAGGTCCAGAATTGAAGAGTCATCAAAAGGCAAAAAGTTCCGCCGGACCCCGGGAGCCGGCCGCCTATGTCGGGGGCGATCTCAGGCTACACCAGTGCTATAAGACTTGGGGAGGGTGTCGGAGCCAAGCGTCTTATCCGAGTCCATGGCCATCACACCGCCCCTCAGGGGCCTCCGTCAAGCTGTTTAGGAAGGTAACATATCACATTGTTTTCTAATGCAGTCAGGTCCACAAACGACACTCACTTACTTTGAGAATAGTGAAGCTGCAGTAGGTGGAAATAAGCTTCAGACAGTGTTACAAGCACTGCTCAGAACTCTTAACTATGGCACCCAACATCCAGAACTTATGCTATTTGAGAATGGCAGTGACATCGAAGCAACTCAGGGACCAAAACCATTAACGTACTTTCACGTATGAAAATCTTACTTGGGGAGGGGGCAGGAGCGAAGCGCCCCCTCCCAGTCAGCGCCACCACACCGTATGTTGAAAATTTGAAGCCATCGTTCTACAAAGTCAACCAAACTTGGATTGAAAAATCTAGAAAAATGTACAAACTGAAAACCAGTTTTGGTCTGCTTAGCATCAGTAGCAACGCTTGAGTCAGCTTTGTGTCAAGCCGCCATTTTGATTCAACAAAGCACAGGCATTGAAAAAGGCTCAAACTCAGAACTCTGAACTATGGCACCCAACATCCAGGAGCTTGCCATCCGGATCTTGGAGCCTTGTGCTGCTTTCGATCTATTCACACATCGGTCCACTACTGACATCATCTTATAAACCAACGTTATGTAAATAGTTTTTTAATAAAATGTTTTACCCTGTTTCTTTGCTGGTGTGTTGTCTATATTTTTAATATTTGCATAGGGTTTGTCATTATTTTGTGCGGGATGGGTGATGGAGCCGAGCTGTCTTGCAGCCCTCATGGTGTGGAGCTCAGTTCATCTCACTATTTTCGTATTTCTCATGAAGGGTTGTTCCTAATATTTCTATTTTAGCGAGGTCAAAAAGAGATCCAATTAGTGGCCTACTGATTTTGCTCGATTACTTTTATTTTTTTACACGATTTTTCACTATCTGCAAAGACTAAACAGAGTATTGCGACTTTGTGCTTGTTTGTAAATAGAGAATGATCCAAAGAGAACCAATTCTAAAACAGTAAATGCTTGGACAACAATCAATCAAATGGAGAGACAAGCAGGCACGACGGATTACAACGGGGGCAAAGGCTTGCGTTAACTACCGTTCACTATCTGCAAAGAGAGAGTACTACTAAGACAAAAGAGGGGAGGGGGGGGGGGGTGCAGCGTTCAAAGCACATCAGCGCGCATAAATACGAAAATGTTTTTATCTATCACGTACTTGACATTTTAAAGCTTTTCATATTTGCTATTAAAAAACCAATGAAATTCACAGAAAAAACCATAGGTTATAGTGGATATATAGTTAGGAATTTGCATTTACAAAACCTTGAAAATTCAATGAAAAAACCATTGGTTTTAGGCCATATATAGTTAGGGATTTGCATTTACAAAACCTTATTTT
>NC_141697.1:544708834-544715900 GCF_964263255.1 Lissotriton vulgaris
GGAAATTCTTGCCAGAAGTCATTCCTGTTGGTTCTGGTAGGTCATATTTACTATTTCTTACTTTTAAGTATTCCCACTTAGTATGCATTATGGCATTCTATTTTTTTCCATCTTCCCTTGATCTACTTTAATGTTCATTATCCCCACATAGTTATTTATGCCTTCTACATACCAGTTTCCACAACTGATTTCCTCCTATCTGTAGCTTTCTCCTCCCCACTTTTGTTACAGCAACTGAAACCATTCCCTCACCCCTCTCAATCAATCAATCAAACATTTGTAGAGTGTGTCAAATCACCTGTGAGGGTCGCAAGGCACTTGTGACTGCTGCATGGTGGGTTCTCATTCGAACATCCATGTATTATTTGTCTCCTGAATTGAAGGAGCGACGGGTGGCCCTTAGGTGTAGGGGGAGGGAGATCCATGTCTTAGCTGCCAGGTGTGAGAAGGAGTGCCCTCTGCTGTTGGTCCGGCAGATCCTGGGAGTATATGCGAGGAAGCGGGATACAGAACAGTGGTGTCTGGTTGGTTGGTGGAAGGTCAGTCATTTGTTGAGGTATGATTGTCTTTTGTTGTGTAGAGCTTTGTAGGTGTGGGTCAGCATCTTGAAAAGGCACATCTTCTATATCTTGAGCCAGTGTCGTTTCCTGAGATGGAGTGTGATGTGGGTCCTTCTGGGCATGTCGAGAATAATTCTTGCTGCTGCGTTCCTAATTGTTTAAAGTCTCTTCAGGAGGTATGCCATGATTCCTATGTAAAGTGCATTTCCATCATCCAGCCTGCTGGTGACGAGGTCCTAAAGATCTTGCAGAGCATCCAGAAGATGTGAAAACAAGCGGATGAGACTACGTTGACCTGTTTTTTGATTGAGAACTTGTTGTCCAGAATGATGCTGAGGTTGTGGACATGGTTTGTTTGGGCCGGTGGTGTCCATGTTGAGTTTCAAATAGTTGTCTCTCATCCATTTGGCGATGTCCAGCATGCATGTGTGTAAGGTGGCTCTGACAGTGGAAGGATATTCTTTCAGTGAGATGATAAGCTGGTGTCATTGGCGTAAAAGATGTAGTTGAGTTTGTGTGATCTGATGGTGTGTGCAAGGTGAGTCATGTTTTATATAGCGCAAACTTGACCCAAATCGAGTATCAGATCACTTTACATAGCACCAGTTGCATTACATGAGGAGATTCATTTTTGTTAGGCACAGGGAGATTAAGTGATTTGCCCAAAATCACTGGATGTTCACGTTCATTGCCGAGACACAAATCCAGTTACCCAGATTCGAGGTTGACCGCCCTAGGCGTTAGGCCAACTCCTCTCCCCAGGTAGGTGTTGAAGAGGGTGGGGCTGAGTGATGAACCTTGGGATACCCCACAGAGGATCTTCTTGGGCTCAAATGTGAATGGTTGGAGATGGATCCTTCCCGAGGGGAATGATGCAATCCATTTGAGGGTGCGTTTCTAGATCCTGATGTGGTGGAGTCTGTTTATCAATGTGTGATGAGAGATGGTGTTCAAAATGGCTTATAGGAGGATGAGGGCAGACATCTCACCATGATCAAGAAGGGCCCTGATGTTGTCGTTAGCTGCTATCAGGGCCATCTTGGTGCTGGGGTTGGTTGGCTTGATTGGGAGGGGTCCAGAAGGTTGAGATGCTTCAGGTGGTGGGTGAGTTGCTGGTTGATTGCTTTCTCAAGGATTATAGCTGAAAATGGGAGCAGAGAGATGGGCCAGGGGTTGTAAGGGTTCTAAGGGTCGGTTGAAATGGAAAAGGATTTTTTCAGGAGGCGTCTCACTTCGGCGTGTTTCCTGTGTACAGGGAAGGAGGCTAATGTGATGAAGGTGTTCAGGACCTTTGGCGCTGATTGTCTTGTTTTCAAGTTTGAAGTCGTGGTGGGGGCAGGGGTCTGTGGGTCTTTCGAAGTGCCCAGAGTTCATGATGGAGATGGTGTTTTGTGTGTTGAGGAGGTCCCATTGAGTGCAGAGGTGTTCCAGATTTGTGTCTGTTGGTGTGGACTGGTTGATACTGTTGGTGACAGAGTGTTGGGGTTTGAAATTCTCATAGATAGTCAAAATGTTGTCATAGAAGAAGTCAATAAAGAGTGTTGCACAGTTCTTCAGAGGGAGTGATGTCATTTTCAGTGGTGGTGGGATAGGAAAATTCCTAGACACAATGGTGAAGAGTTCCTTGCTGCGGTTGGAGTTGGCCTCAATGTGGTCTGCTAGGGCATTCTTTTTTATTTTTTTACCATACCAGGAGACAGTGGTACTGTAAAAGGGCTGTCTTGAAAATGGCTCGGTCTTCTGTTTTCCTGTTGATGCGCCACTTCCTTTTCAGTAGTTGGCAGAGGCACTTGGTGGTTTTTAGTTCCTTGGTGAACCAGCTGGCACTTTTGGTCGGCCCTTTGGTGTCGGCTCTCCTAGTGGGGGTGATTGTGTCAGTACATTCTGTGATCCATCAGGAGAAATTATTTTTCTGATTGACATGGGTCGGTGTTTTGTTTGGGAGATGAGAGCTGAAAGTGTTGATCCACTGGTCTTCTGATACCCTTTTTCTGTCTCTATATGTGGAGCTGTGTTGCTCAGTGCCTGTGTTGGTTGGGCTTCAGATGGTGAGGTGGATGCTGTCCAGGTACCCTGTGTGGGGTGGAAGTGAAGATGGGGTAAAATGTGTGTCCTGCAATGTGGGTAGAGTTGGTGACCAGTCGCTTGATGCGATATTGTTCATGCTCTCTAGAAAGTCAGTTGTGTTGGCGTCGTTGAGGTGAAATTTGAGCTCTCCTAGGAAGATGTAGTGCTCGGAATCGGTGGCGATTGGGACAATGAAGTATGGGATGACATTGCAGAAGCTGGGGCGTGATCCAGGTGGTCTGTAGGTGAGGGTGCCTATGATGGTGCTTTTTCCCTATGTGTGTAGTTGAAAGTTGAGATGTTCCATTATCGGGGTAGGGTCATCAGATTGTGTCCTTGTAGATGATGCCAATTCCACCTCCATGTTTGTTGCTATTGTTAAGGTGTTATTTTGTATCATTCTGGGGGTGTTGGCAATGTCTAGTGCAGAGGAGAGGTTCAGCCATGTTTCCATGAGGAAGATGACGTCCATGGTGATGGATGAGATTCCAAATGTTCGTAGCATGTTTGGCGAGTGATCGTGCATTGAGTAGGATGCACTGGAGGCTGTCTGTAGAGATCATGGTCAATGTGGTGGGTTTGATCATGTTTGCTTGTCTCTGGTGTTGCCGTCTGCTTCGGTCCTGCAGGTAAAGTGGCAGTGTCGGCAGGTGAATGGTCCTTTGGTGGTGCATGGGCTTGTGCGGCAGCAGTAGTTATTGAGATATTCAGGGTACAGGGCGGTGGTGTAGCTGGGCGGCCTGGAAGGCCAGGGTTCTAGGCGCTTGGCATGGTCCAGGAGCAGACAGGCCCAGACAGGCTTGCCTTTGGCGTGCAGTGGTGTAGCCATGCAGCATTCTTCACAAGTAGTTCTGGGAGGAGCTGGCGGGGAGGCACGAGGGCATGGGGCGAGAAAAACAGCAAGAAAAACAAAGTAGAAACACAACAGAAATGCAAAGGTAAAAACAATAGAAACAATGCTTGCAAACGTGGGCATAATCATAGCAGACAACAATTTCAGGGGAGACTTGGGACCAAAATAAAATGGTAAAACAGGAAAAACAAAACTTATAAATGCGGGTACAGTAATGCCAGATGACAATTACAGGGGAAACCTGAGACCAAACAGCGGTTTGAGGCAAGCTCGAGGCTGTGGCAGTGCCTTTGCGCTATGAAGAGCAGCAGTAGGGGAGCGGCGTGCTAGATCTTGACTCCATCTCAGTGCTGTACAGTACACAAAGGGAGACTGACTTTCCCCATGGCGTTTGGAATGACAAAATAGTAAATCTGTATGAAGTGAATGGAGCCGCAAATCATTTGTGGGTAATTGTGTGTAAGACAGTGAAATATTTTATTTTTAGGATGGCAGTGAAGGGAGAGTAAGGGTTGCATAGTCAGGCAGAAGATTTGTTTGCATGTAAAATGGCCTTTATTTTTAAAGAGTACAGATAAGTACTATGCTGCCTCCTATTTACCTTCTTTCAGGACAGTTCTCAACCCCCCTTGGTCCAAGGTGATGACATAGCTTCCTCCTCCAGACCAGCCATTCCTGCTGCTAAGTCATGTTTAATATTTCTTACTTTTAGTCTGTATTATGGGCCTCTTCAATCCTTTCATTGTGTTTCTGTTTGTTGCAAGTTACACTGCATGAAATTGTTTTAAATGTTCACCCTTTTAGGGAATACATCTATTTTTGATTAAGGTGGTGGTCATGGATTAATTCATACCATGCTTTGCTCTTACTTTATGTGACGCATGTATGGGAAAAACTTGTTTCTGTGAGAAAGAAACAAATCAAAACGGTTCCAGTGGCCCTAGGCACTGGAAATGTTGTGCAACTGTTCAAGTACATAAACACGTGTTTGCGTATAACACTAAAAATCATGCTATTTTCTTCTTTCTTTGGATCATCTAACCTCTTCAGCTGGAGGGCATGCCTCGATGTTTCACTCCTGGCTGGAGACAGCTGAGCGAATCCTTCTCCAATAAAATGGAGGCAATGATGGTGAAGTTCTGCCAGCTGATGGCCCACGTAAGTGGAGGAGGAGGAGGCAGCCAATGCTGCCTCTGCCTGCCAGCCAGAGGAATCCTAGCAAGGTCATCAGCGGCATTGCAGGCAGCCGAGCTCCCCTGCTACCTACAACAACAACCACAGATGCTCTCCTCCAGCAAACTGTCGGAGGCCTGGTGTATTTCAACCCGCCTTTTCCCTTGTCTCTCGCAGGGCTTGATTGGGTTCAAATCTTTCAACCAATAGCCCGATTACCGGAAGGAGGTTGGAGAAGATGAGGGAGTGCTCCTCCATTTCCTGGCCGGAGATCATGAAGCTGATCTGCCCAGTTGAAGAGCAGTCACAATAAAACACTCCTCTGTAACTCAATTTCCTGCTCTGCTCCTAATTCTGGAAGCTCGGGTGTTGCAGGCTATGGTTCCCGTTGTTGACTTTCTTGTGAAGATTAGGATGTCTACTGGAACAATTCTATTTTAGACTCACTGCACTGCATGAGTACAGTCACCACTGCACAGCTGAGTGACTTTTACTTAGGTTTTGATGGTGGTGACTTTGATCCAAGAGTGGTCCTCCTCCCAGCCTTTTCTTGCCCAATTGCCCAGTCACATTTCTGGAAAAATTAGCAGGGCTTGATGCGAGTGGGGGCAACAGACGTCTTGATCCTACTCTCCACATTCTTGTCAGGAACCTCTTTCTTTGGGACCATCTTTTTCATGGGTTAACACGTGGCACAAGCAAAGGTACGTGGAAGAGGATTCTGGTTTAGCTGTCAGTGAATTTTTAGACTTCTTGCAATTTCAGTATTGTGTGTGATGCCTCAACCATACAGATAATAAAAAGGATGCAAGAAGTCATTGAGATGTGCGTAATAGAGCCAATGTAATAAAAGCCATCATCAAAGCTTAACAGTTGCCTGACCAAGATATTTTTTTAGATATGCTAGATATAATACAGGAAAAGCTAACTTGGTGCCCCTCCAAGACTCATGGAAATCCTATAGGAGGTATGAGGTGGCAGGCCCAAATCAAATAAATGAATTAAATAATATCCAGTGTCCCTCAAGGGTCCATCAGAGCCCTATTAGATGTGAGGGTATGCAAAAATCAAACAAATTAATTACATAATTTCTGATGTTCTGCAGGACCTATGGTGACCTTATTGGAGTTAGGGGAGGGGCAGCCACAAATCTAATAAATAAATGAAATTCTTTCAGGGAGTAGGGAAAAATCTAATAAATTAATATATAACAACTACATTGTACCACAATCAGTCACAAGCACAAATAAATATATCAGGAAAAAATAACTAAAATGTCATCGACCTCTTCTATCAATGTTCCTCAAAAAGGGCTTTTAAAAATGGACTCCAAGGGTTGAAACATACACTGAATGCAAAAATGGTGGTAGCTAGCTCATTCACTCAATGGCCACTGAAGGAGACATGGAAAATAATGACAAAATGGTCTACGAACATTCATTTACTCGCTCCACAAATTAGTGGTCACTGCATTGCCAGCAAAGAACAAAGACAAAATGGTAAAAACAAACACACACAGACACACTCACACACACAAACGCACCCACCCACACACACACACTGGCTACACAAAATGGCCACCGCCTCATGGCCAGTAAAAACGGAGACATGGAAATCACATAAAAAATGATGGCCTATGACAAACACACATACAGACTACACAACATGGTCTCGGCCACATGGCTAACAAAGAAGGAGTCAGGGAGAGCAAAGGATATATTGCCCTGTTCTTCCTGTTTACCTTACTGCAGTACCTAAAAATCTTTTAACAAAGGATTACCCTGATACACCCAAAAATTGTTTGGGGCTACACATGAAATTGACCTTTACCCACCACCAGCCTATCAGCATTATCAGAAAAGAAAGTCCAGAAACATAAACAGCCCACAATAACACGATTTATCCCTGCAAAATACTTTTTAAAGTTGTGGAAAAAGGGGAACACAATATCAACCATTTCACACATACAAAAAATCAATAAAATGGTGGGCAAGCGCATGGGTAAGAATATCATTGAGAATAAAGGACATGTCTATCTAAATGGGTTTGGACTCCCATTAGCCACCCCTACCCTAACCACCAACAGGCACATGAAGTTAAGAAATAACTCACATTTTGCAATTAATCCTCAATTTCTTTTTTAAATATTTCTTTATTAAGTTTCAAAGAAGCGTTGGAATCTCCAAACAAAATGAGATTATACGTTGTGCATAAAATCAATATTGTGAAAAAAATCCCATGATAAAATCGGTAGGAGTACAAATACAGTAACAGTGCGGAATTCAGTGCAACTCATTATATTCCATGTCACAAGTGATTTGTTATAGCAGTTACTGCAACACATATCAAGAAATATTTCGGTCAAAGAGCAAAGGAGAGCATGAGTTACAATACCTGGGGCATATTTACAAGC